>NW_026877817.1:0-22767 GCF_032173495.1 Musca vetustissima | reverse complement strand
TTAATTAAATTGCTCACCGTCAACAAGCGGCCGAGAGAATCTATGAAACAATAATGAATAGTGGCAGTGGTCCAGCAGTAATGAGTCGTGTAACAAGAAGTCAATAATAATAATATTAATTATTATTATTTTTATTATTGTAATAATCATAAGGCGAATTTATATATGAAGCGAATTTATATATGAACTAATTAACCAAAAACATTCCTACTGAAACTAAAATATTTAATCCTTAAAACATACTCCTTAAAAAATCCACGCCTTGTGAAGGACTTGAAAAAATATTTCAAATGAAATGATGCCTTGTAGAGGCCTTGAAAAATAATCTTTAAAAAACCTTCGTCTTGTAGAAGCCTTGAAAAATAATCTTTAAAAAATCTTCGTCTTGTATAGGCCTTGGAAAAGAATCTTTAAAAAATCCTCGACTTGTAGATGTCTTGAAAAGGAATCTTTAAAAAAACCCTCGTCTTTTAGAGGCCTTAAAAAATATACTCTTTTAAAAGAGTGTTTCGATTAGTCCTTGGAAAAAAAATATTAAAATAAAATCGACGCCTCTTGTAGTACTTGAATAATAAAAAATTTAAAACCAATAAGGAGAGTAGTAAAGTCGGACTGGGCCGACTATATGATACCCTTCACCACTTTGGTTATAATGACACACACATGTAAATCTGATCCGATTTTAACGAAACTTTGCACACAACATTCTAGACGTAATTCAGTTCGCTATACCAAAATCGATAGATATAGGGGGCTTTGGTGCAGCATTTACATAAAATGGGACGTGCAAATCTAATGATTTTCAGGGACTTTGGTGCACCATTTACCTAAAATCGGGCGAAACTATATGGGAGCGATATGTAAATCTGAACCGATTTTCCCGAAATTTAGCACACATCATTGTCAACTTGATTCAGTACGCTATGCCAAAATTCGTGGAAATCTAATGATTTTCAGGGACATTGGTGCACCATTTACCTAAAATCGGGCGAAACTATATTGGAGCTATATCTAAATCTGAACCGATTTTCACGAAACTTAACACAATTATTCTACACTTAATTCAGTACGCTGTGCCAAAATGCGTGCAAATCTAATGATTTTCAGGGACTTTGGTGCACCATTTACCTAAAATCGGGCGAAACTATATATGTGAGCTATACCTAAATCGGAACCGATTTTCTCGAAATTTAGCACACGTTATTCTACACTTAATTCTGTACGCTATGCCAAAATTCGTGCAACTCTAATGATTTTCAGGGACTTTGGTGCACCATTTACCTAAAATCGGGCGAAACTATATATGGGAGCTATATATAAAACTGGACCGATTTCCATGCAATTTGGCAGGCATCATTGTAGGCTCAATTCAGTACGTTATGCAAAATTTCGTGCAAATCGAAAGATATATAGGGACTTTTGTGATTATATCGGACGAAAATATATATGGGAGCCATATCTAAATCTGAACCGATTTTTCCCAATTTCAATAGGGTTCGTCCTTGGGCCAAATAATTGAGCTGTGCCAAATTTCATCCAATTCGGATTATAAATGCGACCAGTACTTTGTTTACAATTTAACATGGACGGACAGACGGACGGACATGCATAAATCGACTTAGAAAGTAATTCTATGCATATTCTCAAAAGGAACCATGTGTCTATATCGTCTATATCGTGTCTATATCGCCTGTTACAAACATATGCCTGTACCACAGAGTGGTGAAGGGTATAAAAATCCACGCCTTGTGGAGGACATGGAAAAAATCATTTAAAAAATCCTCGCCTGGTAGAGGTCATGGAAAAAATCATTTAAAAAACCCACGCCTTATTAAGGACTTGAAAAAAATCTTTAAAAAATCCCCACCTTCTTCCATTTTTGTTCTTCCCTTACATTTCCAATACCGTCTGCTAAATTGACAAATATCCACCCAAGACCAAAAATGCAATTTATTGAATCGAATTTATGGTGTAGATGTCTCCAAACACAGACATGCACACACACACACACTCAGTACACGCCCACACATTTCCCTCACACATGTGGAGATTTTCATTTAACTGTTTATTAGAAAACTGTAAATACCTCAATATGACCTGTTAAGGCTTTTCAAATTTGCACCTTAGGCGGGAATTATAAATTGGAGAAATGGAGGTGGATTGTCAGGGTAGGAAACCGTAGTTTATACTGGACTCCCACACACAAATACACTCACACGTTTGGGCCTCAGACACTTAACCAACCATGCACTGGTGGAACCATACAAATGAATTGTCGTTGGCGCCATTAAAAGCCGGGGAGGTTGTTCAAAACTTTTGCGACATCTGAACCTGCATAAATTTCAAACACACTCACACACACACACACACGAACCCCTTTTGGGCATGAATTATGTAGATGTGTAGGATGTTGTTGGAAAAATTTTCCACTTGGAGTTTTGAGAAAATTTAAAGCCCTCTGCCTGGCTGTCTGCCTCGATGGTTGCCTATGGACCATGTATAACCCCTTCCCATATCGCCAATGAATTTGTCTACATCGTCTCTGAAGTGGGCAATGGTAATTCGAGTTGTTGTCGTTGCCCTCCATCATCGTTTGGGGGGTTTGGGAATAGAGTTTGGGCATTTTCTACTCGAAGTTGCTTTAAATGTTTAACTCGAAATGAAGTTTCAACATTTTCAAGTCCACGGAGTGGGGAATGGGAGGGACATATTTGGTTAGGCTGGCAGGCTGACTAGGCTGAGTACATGTCTTTAGCATAAAGCATATTCATCGCAAATGATTACATTTAAGACACAACAGGTCCAAGGAATAAATTGGCTTCTTATGGTGTCCTTTAATATAATCTATAGGAGGAGGGGTATATCATTTCTTTTCCTAAATATTCTTCCGATTATTTTCTTCCTTCCTTACTTCCATTCACATTCAATTCCCCTTTGGGGAAATGTAAACAAAATTAAATGTTAATGACCTCACACACATTCACACTGAAAGCACACACACACATTCAATTCCAAGAACTTATATGATTCTCGGTTTTTCTATCATCAAAGGCCCAAGCCACAACCAACTTGTTAACCGACCAGCGGAGGAAAAAAATAAATAACCTACCTTAGGCTATTTTTCTTTTCTTTGATTAGAAATACTTGTTGTTGTCCTTGTCTCCGTTACATCTAAAAGAAGCAGGACATTTAAATTTGTACCTTAATTATTAGTCTTGTGTTGTTGTTGTTGCTGTTGTGTGTTTTTGTATTATTGTTTACATTAAGGTTAAATATTACACGGCCAGAAATAATAATGTCATTGCAATCATTAAGATCAAAGGAAAATGTTTTTCTTTATGTTCAAGTGTCCTTTTAAAATAATTGTCCTCAGGGGCCCGGGCGAGTGATAAGGCGATCTCTGACAGCCTTTGAAGCTGGTTTACTTTCTTTTTTGGCATTGCGAGGTAATTTAAAATAATAACAGAACAAATATTATTTAACAAATACACATTTCGTGTGGATCCTTGAAAATATATTCTTTAAAAAATCCAAGCCCTGAAGGTCCTGAAAAATACGCCTTGAATAGACCCTGAAAAAATATTCTTTAAAAAATCCACGCCTTGGATAGACCCTGAAGAAATATTCTCTACAAAATGCACCCCTTGGATAGACCCTTAAGAAATATTCTTTAAAATACCCACGCCTTGGATAGACCCTGAAAAAATATTCTTTAAAAAATCCACGCCTTGGATAGACCCTGAAAAAATATTTTTTAAAAAATCCACGCCTTGGATAGACCCTGAAAAAATATTCTTTAAAAAATCTACGCCTTGGATAGGCCCTGAAAAAATATTCTTTAAAAAATCCACGCCTTGGATAGACCCTGAAAAAATATTCTTTAAAAAATCCACGCCTTGGATAGACCCTGAAAAAATATTCTTTAAAAAATCCACGCCTTGGATAGATTCTGAAGAAATATTCTTTAAAAATCCATGTCTTGGATAGACCCTGAAGAAATATTCTTTAAAAAATCCACGCCTTGGATAGACCCTGAAGAAATATTCGTTAAAAAATTCACGCTTTGGATAGACCCTGAAAAAATATTCTTTAAAAAATCCACACCTTGGATAGACCCTGAAAAAATATTCTTTAAAAAATCCACGCCTTGGATAGAGCCTGAAGAAATATTCTTTAAAAATACCCACGCCTTGGATAGACCCTGAAAAAATATTCTTTAAACAATCCGCGCCTTGGATAGACCCTGAAAAAATATTCTTTAAAAAATCCACGCCTTGGATAGACCCTGAAAAAATATTCTTTAAAAAATCCACGCCTTGGATAGACCATGAAAAAATATTCTTTAAAAAATCCACGCCTTGGATAGACCCTGAAAAAATATTCTTTAATAAATCCACGCCTTGGATAGACCCTGAAAAAATATTCTTTAATAAATCCACGCCTTGGATAGACCCTGAAAAAATATTCTTTAAAAAATCCACGCCTTAGATAGACCCTGAAAAAATATTCTTTATAAAATCCACGCCTTGGATAGACCCTGAAAAAATATTCGTTAAAAAATCCACGCTTTGGATAGACCCTGAAAAAATATTCATTTAAAAATCCCCGCTTGGATAGACTAGAAAAATATTCTTTAAAAAATCCACGCCTTCGATAGACCCTGAAAAAAATATTCTTTAAAAAATCCACGCCTTGGATAGACCCTGAAAAAATATTCTTTAAAAAATCCACGCCTTGGATAGAACCTGAAAAATATTCTTAAAAAAATCCACGCTCCGTGGAATCCTAGAAAAAAATATGCCTTAAAAAATCCACTGACATGAACAAGACCTTGGATAATAACCTATTTCTGGTTATTTTTTCTTGGGACCCTGTGACGTATGACTATTGTCGCTACGTATACGCACTGAATTACCAGATCATTAAATTAAAATAGCAGAATGGCTGGTCTTGAATGTTATTAACTTAGAAGTGGGGTCTTTTATTATTTACCGAAGATGGGTCTTAAATGGACATTAACAAATTTATAGCATGAAATATCTGTGCATCTATAAATCAATAGTTTCTGCAAGTATATAAATTACCTCCGCTCGATTGGTTGGTAATAATAGGCGGCAGTGGGTTCTCATGTTTTCTGTGACCACCACAAGAATGGCTAATGCCCAATGATTTATAATTTCCATTGCAAATGGTGGAGAAACGACATTTAACTCTATTTCAATGGGGAAAAAGTGGGAGTGGGGTGTAGTATGAGACAAAACTATTTGCGGTGTAATATTTTATGGGGTGTTTATGTTCCCTCCCGTCGAACTACAAACTATTAAATTTAATAATGCAGGATTTACAATTTTGGTAATGGAGTTTGAACAATGGAGTAAAGATAGAAATCACAACTATTCTCTAAAGAAAATATGTATTCCTATAAAGGTATGAGCGAAATGAGTCCATTATCCTTTTCCGGCAATTGTTGCCTGCTGTGATGATAATGGCATCGTGGTGATATGCCGCCGAGACACCACCATGGACAATGGAAATGATGCATGGCTTTTGTAATACCACTCAGCCGCCATGTTAGGCCATTAGTATTACACGAAGTTCATCAATATCTATTAAGGAGTGGCCGTCTGACTGGCTGGCTTGCTGGCCGTATAGCTACCACAAAACCATCAGGTCAGCGAGCGTAGCATTTCAGCTGTAAAACCATGTCTATAAAACAAAAGCCACAAATTATGCCGAAAAATGTTTAGTTTACTAAAGGATAATTAAAATTTATGAGCTAATAACAAAATGCAAGTCGAGGAAGATGAGACGACGAAGATAAATAGCCTAAGGAATGATAGAAGTTGGAACGATAAATTTTTTCCTGGCCGACCAGTAATAGCGGTTAAAGCGATAAACAATAAAATTTAAACAACCAGAATTTTGTGTTTAACTTAAGTTTGTGTGATTTCTTTTTTATGAAGATATAGAGAAGATAATTTAAATGTCGAACTCAATTGGTGCCTAAAAGTATGCATCACACTTTGGTTATTCATATATTTTATATATGAAGCAAATATTTAGTGTCTCTTGGGAAAAATGCCTGTGATATGAAGACAGATGATAGCATGCATATTTTTATAACCCCAAATTGCAGTCAAGGCCTAAAAGTATGCACCAAACATTGTTTTGTTTTTAAATTAATAATATACACCATTTTTTAACAATAAGTGTGGTCCTTTTTTAATGCCTTTCAACTTTTTTTGTATGCCTGTGATATGATGACAGATCATAGCCTGCGTATTTTTATAACCCCAAATTGCAGTCTAACCCCAAATTTGCACCTAAAAGTATGCAACACACATTGTTTATTCAAATTTCAAATATAAGCCATATTGTAAACGATAAATTTGGTCTTTTTTAATGCCTCTCAACATTTTTTGTAACTCCAAGAAGACTTCGCAAAAATACATGGCACAGAATTATTTTTTTTTAAGAAAAACAATCTTTGATGTAACGTACGGTTTATGATTTTTTTTCACTTCAAGGTTTCTTCGAAATTAATATGTGAATTCTTCTGAAGGCAAAACAACGTCAAATATCCTTCGCCTCCTCACTGAATATAGTGGAATCGACTTCATGGAATCATTCAAATCAAAGAACTACTATGGGTGCTTTGATTTCGTCAAAGTCTAGCTCTACTTTCCTTTGATACAAGAGATATTTTATCGCTGCTGCTGTTTTTCTTTTCGCTCGTTTTTTTCTTCTTCTAATTCTTTGTCCTTTGTCAAGCACGTGTTGAATTGGCGTAACGATGTATGTATTGCCGAAAAAAACATTGATTTGTTTCAAAGGAATCAAAGATTCTTAAACTAAACAAAAAAAAAAAAAAAAAATCAGACGACAATGGAAAGAAACTACTCTGAATTTTGCTACAATATGTTGCAATTAATTTTGAAAATGGTTTAAGACATTAGCTGTAAAACTAGACTTTAATAACCTTCAAAGAGTCCTCAATGAGGACTGAGGATTTTTTTTCTATAAAAAAATAATCCTTAGATAGGTCTGAGGAATTTTTTTCTAAATGAAAAATCCACAGAGGGACCTGAGGATTTTTTATAGAAAAGAGAATTATCAGAGAGGTTTTATATAGAAAAAATATCCTCAGATGGACCTGGGGATTTTTTCTATAGAAAAGAGAACCTACTGGGGGAATCCTTGACAAAAATATTCTTTAAAAAAATCCACTGACATAAACACGTACTTGGATAGTAATCTATTTCTATATAATTTCTCTTGGGACACTGTGGCGTATGACTATTGTCGCCACGTATACGCACTATATTACCAAATCATTTAACAAATCAAATAACTAAAGGGAATGACTGGGTCTTGAATGCTGTTTTATAGAAGAAGAAAAAATAAATCCTTAAGAGACAAGAGGAGTTTTTATATAGAAAAGAGAACCCTCAGAGGGACCTGATGATTTTTTTCTATATATAGAAAAGTCTACAGAGGAACCTGAGGAATGTAGAATATTTAGAAAATATTCGCATTGTTTGGGTCCTTCACAAAAATATTCTTTAAAAAAAATCCACTGACATAAACACGTACTTGGACAGTAATCTATTTCTATTTAATTTCTCTTGGGACCCAGTGGCGTATGGCTATTGTCGCCACGTATACGCACTATATTACCAGATCATTTAAAAAGTCAAATGACAAAAAGGAATGACTGGTTTTGAATGCTGTTTTTTTAGAAGTAGAAAAAAAATAAATCCTCAAGAGACATGATAAATTTTTCTATAGAAAAGAGAACCCTTAGAGGTAGCTGATGATTTTTTTCTAAATAGAAAAGTCTTCAGAGGAACCTGAGGAATGTAGAATATTTAGAAAATCCTCGCCTTTTTTGGGACCTTCACAAAAATATTATTAAAAAAAATCCATTGGCATAAACACGTCATTGGATAGAAAAATATTTCTTTTTAATTTTTCTTGAGACCCTGTGTAGTATGTCTATTGTCGCCTCGTATACGCACTATATTACCAGATCATTTAACAAGTCAAATGACTAAAAGGAAAGACTGGGTCTTGAATGCTATTTTTTAGAAGTAGAAAAAAATAAATCCTCAAGACGCATGAAAACTTTTTCTTTAGAAAAGTGAACCCTCAGAGGGACCTGATGATTTTTTTCTATATAGAAATGTCTTCAGAGGAACCTGAGGAATGTACAATATTTAGAAAATCCTCGCCTTGTTTGGGTTCTTCACAAAAATAGTTTTAAAAAATCCATTGGATAGTAATCTATTTCTGTTTAATTTCTTTGGGACCCTGTGGACTATTGTCGCCACTTATACGGACTGTATTACCAAGACAATTTAACGAATCATATTAGAAGCAGGAATGGCTGGTCAGAGGGACCTGAGGAATGTTTTCATATAGAAAAAAAGAAACCTTATAGGGACCTCACAAATTCTTAAGAACATATTCTTAAAAAAATCGACGTCTTATGTGGATTCTTGAAGAAGTTTTCTCTTCTTTGGGTCCTTGAAAATGTTCTTAAAAAATCGAAGCCTTTAAGTCATTGAAAAAATATTATTTAAATAAAATAAAAAAAGAACGATTGACTTATATATATAGGTCCTTGGATAGTAAAACATTTATTTTTAATTTCTCTTGGGACTTTGTAGCGTATGACTATTGTCGCCACGTATACGCACTATTTTACCAGATCATTTTACTAGTCAAGTTAAAAAAGGAATGACTAGTCTTGAATACTGACTAGTCTTGAATACAATCCTAAGGCCGCTGAGGACTCTTTTTTCGTTGAGAATAATTTGTTTATAGAAAAAAATTCCTCAGGTGTGTCGTGTATTTTCCATAAAAGCAACCATTCATTTTTCATGGAGTTGATGACAGGTTTATAGCAACTCCTCTTCTTATCTCCCTTTCACAATTACAAAGTCGCCCGGATATAGTTGGCAAAGTAGGATTGTTCATATAATTGAAATTAGTAAAACATGATTGGATTGATTGTTGTAACCTATTGACTAGACATAGAATGTCTATGTTTCTTTCGACGAGTCTGATTTAAGGATTGGAGATTAGAATAGCGATAATAATTGGATATTTTTTCCTGTTTCGAAAGTTCTTGCTAAGGACAGGATAGCGTGACTAAAACACATAATGTTGGAAACATACGTAGCCACCAAGGGATTATGAAGTGACCAGCATGTTCATCAAATTTATTGAATCACTTAAAAATACTCAGACGACGCACAGCTGTAGATACGTTATAAAATATATCGGACAAATATTAGCATTAGGAATGGGAGATCTATTGATGGGAGATCTTCGGATGGTTTTCTTCTAGTAGTTACCTATTAACAGACAGTGGAGCTCTTTCTCCACTAGAATGCCTTATGGAAGACATCTTCATTTCTATAGAAAAATATTCCTCAGACCTCTCTGAAGATTATTTTTCCTATAGAAAAAATCCTCAGTCTGGCTCAGATTTAGCCATATAGGCTTACTTGATTTTCTTCCACATAGCTTTAATATAAAGACTTGGCATGTCCTTTCCTTTTTGATAATCCAAACTTTTTGTAATATTGAAATTGGAATATCCTTGTTTTATTTTGAACAGACATATTAATGTTTTTGTCTTCACATGAAAGGATTTGGTTATAGTTTTATTGTTATTGTACCCATACATGACCTTAAAACTTTATTTTTCCAAAAATACTATCAAAGGAAATATGGCCCTGAAACAAAGAAAGGCTAAGTAGACAGTTATGAGTTGTTTAAAATTTTGTTTATTCGAAACACACAGAAACAAATACAAATACACCCATGTACATATCCACATAAATACCCAGCAAACCAAATAGTTGAATTTCCGACAAATCTGAAATGAGTCGGAAATTTGTTTCCAATATATCTGATGGAAACTCAGATATGGAATTTTTTAAAGAATATTTTTCAGAGGCCTATATTAGGTGTGGATTTTGTAAAGACAAAATGTTAGAGGCCTATATAAGGCGTGGATTTTTTAAAGAATATTTTTCAGAGGCCTATATAAGGCGTGGATTTTTTAAAGAATATTTTTCAGAGGCCTATATAAGGCGTGGATTTTTTAAAGAATATTTTTCAGAGGCCTATATAAGGCGTGGATTTTTTAAAGAATATTTTTCAGAGGCCTATATAAGGCGTGGATTTTTTAAAGAATATTTTTCAGAGGCCTATATAAGGCGTGGATTTTTTAAAGAATATTTTTCAGAGGCCTATATAAGGCGTGGATTTTTTAAAGAATATTTTTCAGAGGCCTATATAAGGCGTGGATTTTTTAAAGAATATTTTTCAGAGGCCTATATAAGGCGTGGATTTTTTAAAGAATATTTTTCAGAGGCCTATATAAGGCGTGGATTTTTTAAAGAATATTTTTCAGAGGCCTATATAAGGCGTGGATTTTTTAAAGAATATTTTTCAGAGGCCTATATAAGGCGTGGATTTTTTAAAGAATATTTTTCAGAGGCCTATATAAGGCGTGGATTTTTTAAAGAATATTTTTCAGAGGCCTATATAAGGCGTGGATTTTTTAAAGAATATTTTTCAGAGGCCTATATAAGGCGTGGATTTTTTAAAGAATATTTTTCAGAGGCCTATATAAGGCGTGGATTTTTTAAAGAATATTTTTCAGAGGCCTATATAAGGCGTGGATTTTTTAAAGAATATTTTTCAGAGGCCTATATAAGGCGTGGATTTTTTAAAGAATATTTTTCAGAGGCCTATATAAGGCGTGGATTTTTTAAAGAATATTTTTCAGAGGCCTATATAAGGCGTGGATTTTTTAAAGAATATTTTTCAGAGGCCTATATAAGGCGTGGATTTTTTAAAGAATATTTTTCAGAGGCCTATATAAGGCGTGGATTTTTTAAAGCATATTTTTCAGAGGCCTTCCAAAAGGCGTGGATTTTTTAAAGCATATTTTTCAGAGGCCTTCCAAAAGGCGTGGATTTTTTAAAGAATACTTTTCAGAGGTTTGGTTTGCTGGGTATCCTTATTTATATACAGAAGTATGTATGTGTGTATACAACATCACCTTGTTAGTTTTACATATGTGTGTCTGTGTGTGTGTTTCCTTTGTTTTTCTGGCCTACAAAACCCAAAAAAAAGTGTTTAGAATGCTTAGCGCATTCTGATGTTTGTTTGCCTGCTAAACGAATATTTAGATTATCATTCTTAACAAGATGACGAATAAGAAGAAGATGAAGAAGAAAGCGAGAATATCATTTCAGATTCTTGTCTAGTACATGGTAATAAGGAAACAAAACATATGTAAATGTAATGTAAATATTGATGTTGGGTTAAATATTAAAAGAATTAGTTGTAATCTGGGTATAGAGTTCCTCCTCAAAGCGAACCAAGGATATTACGAAGGAGGAACTTATATTTTCTGAGAAATATTATATAAGTTAGTCAGTCAGATTTCAAATAACTCATCTTTTTTTTGTAGACAATAATATATATGTTTTGGGATTAACTACTGCTGACTGCTCGACAACCTGTAGCTTCTTCCACTGCCAATCCAGACAGACAGATAAAAAAATCGCAAACAGTTCGAGGAAAAATAACAATTGGCCAACGGCTTGAACATATAAGTACATACCTGGAAAGATAAGAAGAAGAAATAAAATGGTAATTAGTTTTTAATGGTAATTTTTTAATGAGAATAAAATTATACCATAAATAGCAATATTATTATGACAATTTTTTAAGAGGTCTTTAAGGAGTAGATTAAAAAATAAAACATTTTTTAGGGTCTGTTTAAGGTGTGGAATCGTTTAAGATTATTTTTTTAAGGTCTGTTGTAGAGTTGATTTTTATACCCTATGTTGTCAGGGTATTATAGCTTTGTGCAGCCTCAAGAGTTTGTTGACGCCGCGAAACATTGGTCCTAGACCAATCTTCAAGTATACCGTTCGTCATATCTCGACTAGCCGAGTCGATCTAGATATGTGTGTCCGTCCGTCTGTCCATTATAATTTGTAAACACGTTACAGGCCATAGTTATGGACCAATCGTCACGAAATTTTACTTCTAGGATGGATAATGGCCAATGAAGACCCCTATTGTTTTTGGTAAAGATCGATTAATATTTAGGGGATGAAATGGACCAAATACTGAATTTTTGTCGTTTTTTCTGGTCGCTCCAGAGGCCGCAATAATGGCCCGAACATCGTGAGAAGGGGATCGGGCCAAAGAATAGGCATGCCTGTTTTCATAAAGATCGGTTTAGCGGGTCAAATGGTCACATACTTTTGTGTGAAAAATTACAAAATTTGTATTCTATAGCGTATGGATTTACTCCTGAAGCACATAGACCCGAGAAGTTTATATTATATCCAAGAGGAGTGGTTGACCTTTAAATTAATACCAATTATATTGTCGTATGTACTCGGATGTGGGAGTTACACCTAAATATTTACAGGTATCTCCGTATTCGTACATTATTTAGTAGCCCATTATCACTCTAGAGAGCGGAACTATAGCGCTGATCGCTTTGAAATGTTCCATGAGGTTCCAGTTATGGTCAAGGACAACGCCTATAATTTTCAGTGATGATCAGATAATAATTTTGGAATGAAGTGGACCGAAAACTTAATTTTTTGTGTTATTTTCGAGTCGATCACAAATGAAAGCCGAACATCACAACACAACCCACGGTGAAGTGTATCTGGACAATAGCTGTACTGAATACTCGTAATATTCGGAAAATATGTCAGTGTGAAGATGAGATGCTGTTTACCTCTAATCGGGCAACCAGGCTCGGAATAAACACCTGCAGAAAATTTGAGTTCCGTGGTAGTTGTGTAGGGTATTGTATGGTGAGCCCCGTCCGACTATACTGCTCCGCTCACAGGTTATACCCTACACAACTATGTTGTCAGGGTATTATAGCTTTGTGCAGCCCCAAGATTTTGTAACGCCGCGAAATATTGGTCCTAGACCCACCTTTAAGTATACCGATCGTCATATCTCGACTAGCTGAGTCGATCTAGACATGTCCGTCCGTCTTTCCATTACAATTTGTAAACACAATACAGACCACAGTTATGGACCAATCTTCACAAAATTTTGCATGTAAGATGGGTTCTGGCCAATGAAGAACCCTATGGTAAAGATCGATTAATATTTAGGGGATGAAATGGACCAAATACTTATTTTTTGTCGCAATTATGGCCCAAACATCTCCCTTACATGGAGAAGGGCATAAGACCAGAGAATAAGCATACTTGTTTTAATAAAGATCGGTCAATATTTAGCGGGTCAAATTGGCCCTGACTTTTGTGTAAAAAAATACAACATTGTTATCGAAGGTCATAGATTCGAGAAGTTGATAATATATAGTAGAGGAGTGGTTGACCTTTAAATTGATACCAATTATATGGTCGTATGTACTCGGATGTGGGAGTTACACTCTAATATTTACAGGTACTTACGTATTCAGATATTATTTAGTAACCCATTACCACACTAGAGGGCGGAAATGTATAGCGCTGATCGCTTTGAAATTTTCCATGAGGTTCCAGTTATGGCCAAGGACAACGGCGATAATCAGATAATAATTTATGCGATGCGTTTCGCCATTGGTTAAGCGGCTCATCAGGATATATTGGACAATGTGGCTTACAAATGTCGGTACTTGAGAAGTTGTATTTATGCCGACTATTGTTGCAAAATTTGCATCTACGAATTAAATTCAAACGTGTCAAGGTTCGGACATTTGGCATCACACCAGAACATTCCTTTTCAGAGCAGATTTTTCTTGTAGTGACGGACTTTTTATCCATACAGACAATACAATATTTTTTCTTCAATGTTATACAACTACATATTGTGCAACCTTAGGAAGCTAAGGAGGTGGCTTTGAACGCTAAGGCGCAGGACAACAATCAACAGATGCCATGGGAACCAGTGTTTTTTTTTTATTATTTCGAGTCGATCTATAGGCCAAAATTATAAAGCCGAACCCATGATGAAGGGCATATGGATAAGTAATTAGAAGGACTGTACTGAATATTAGTAATATTCGGAAAATATGTCAGTGTAAGTAAGAAAAGCTGTTGACCTCTCATCGGACAAGAGGGTGCAACAATTATGAAATATTACTCAGGCTCGGAATAAAAATCAGCAGAAATTCAGAGTTTAGTGGTAGTTGTGTAGGGTATCGTGTGGTCGGTCCCGTTCGTTTATACTGCTCCGCTCACTGGTTAATTTAATATTTTTAGGGACCTAAACTAGGCGTGGGTTTTTAATTTTCTTTTAGATACCCAAACAAGGCGTGGATTTTTTAATGAAACTTTTTTTAAAAATTGCCAAAATGAATCTAAAATTTTGTTTCCACCAATCATAATTTCCAGCTAACTACTTAATCCTTGAACAACTTTAATAAACAAATATTACATAGTTATACATTTAGGCATCAACAGCTACTACATTTCAGTGGAATAAATTTTCGCCAAATTTTCGAAACTTTCAATTTCTAGGATTTTATTTTTTTTGTGAACACACTTTTTCCAATAATTATTTACTTTACTACTAAAGTCATTTAATAACCACTCTCCGCCTTCCTCTTCACGTCCTTAAGGAATATTTGTACTTGAAATATAACAACAAAAAGTAGAGTAAAGAAAAAGGAAGACAACAAGTGAGCAACTAAATTCCAAAATATCAACACAAATTCGGGGGAGGATTAAAAAACGCAGGCAAAACAGACAACAACTAAAAAAAACCCCGACCAGTAATGAAGCCAAGGCATGAAAAACTTTATCTATAGCCGGTCGTTTTTTTTTCTGTGTTCAATTCGTTCGTTCTACAAACTCTGATGATGTTGCATTATAGTTTCATTACTAGGAGATTTTTCCTCTCGACATGCTTTAGAGGGGTTGCCTGATGTCAAAAAAAAAAAAAAAATAAAAATTGGTCGATAATGAAAAACTGGACCTCTTCAAGGGCTCAGGATTACCTTTCTATGGAAAAAGTGAGTCCTTAAAGAAAGAGCGGATCTGGGCATTTTTTTGAGCCCCGGGTATCGAAATCTGTTTTCTAGGATAGAGTATTTTTTATTGAAAACAATTGGTCTCCAAAGCAAATTTTCCTGGCAACTCTACCCTCCTCCTTGAAGTTTGTTGTTCTCGTGATGCGCACAAAAAAAAAAAAAATTGTTTCTTTCATAACTTCCGTTTCCTGTGTGTGTGTGTATGTGTGCCAAGCAGATATGAATGGTGTTCGTTCCTTCATTTCTAAGTTAAGGAAGTACGCAATGTAACATTCCAGAAACACTTTGTAAAAATTAATTATTAAAGTCTTGTTCGTTAGAAGTTCTGTTCCAAGGCACATAGACCAGCAAGCGAACGTGCGTGCCTGCGTTAGCTCCTTCCCAAACGAAAGAAGAAGACCTGAAGACGGTAAAGCAGGCAAAAAGTTTTATTTTTTCTTTATCGAATGCGTAACACAAGAGGTTTAGTTAGTTGAAGGCTGTTAATGTAATTGGAATCTGACAGGAATAACCGTGAATTGGTAGATAGATATTAATGGATTTGTAGGGTATTATGATGCAATAGACAACAACAAAAGGGTGGTGACATTTTAATATAGGAAAAGGAGATCCAACCAGAGTCTCTTTTCTTTCTACAGAAAAAAATCCTCAGCCTTTCCTTAGGACTCGTTTTTTTTATAGAAAAAAGTTCCTTAGGCCTCCCTGAGGACTCTTTTTTTCAATAGAAAAAATTCCTCAGGCCACCCTGAGGACTCTTTTTTCTATAGAAAAAAATTTCTCAGGCCTACCTGAGGACTCTTTTTTTCAATAGAAAAAATTCGTCAGGCCACCCTGAGGACTCTTTTTTCTATAGAAAAAAATTTCTCAGGCCTCCCTGAGGACTCTTTTTTCTATAGAAAAAAATTCCTCAGGCCTCCCTGAGGACTCTTTTTTCTATAGAAAAAAAAATTCCTCAGGCCTCCCTGAGGACTCTTTTATTCTATAGAAAAAAAATCCTTAGGCCTCCTGAAGACTCTTTTATTCTATAGAAAAAAAATCCTTAGGCCTCCTGAAGACTCTTTTTTCTATAGAAAAAAATTCCTCAGGGTGGCCTGAGGACTCTTTTTTTATAGAAAAAATTTCTCAGGCCTCCCAGAGGACTCTTTTTTCTATAGAAAAAAAAATTCCTCAGGCCTCAGTGAGGACTCTTTTTTCTATAGAAAAAATTCCTCAGGGTGGCCTGAGGACTCTTTTTTCTATAGAAAAAAATTCCTCAGGGTGGCCTGAGGACTCTTTTCTATAGAAAAAAATTCCTCAGGGTGGCCTCTTTTTTTCTATAGAAAAAAATTCCTCAGGCCTCCCTAGGAACTCTTTTTTCTATAGAAAAAAATCCTCCACCACACTACCAATTGCCGATTCGACATAGAGTAATGCCGCCTATTTCGTAGCTCCATTCTGTTACTGGTTGTAGCTTTTCTCAAAAACTTTTCTAGGGTTATAAGAGAAGATATATACGAGGAACTACAAAAATTAACTTTGTTGTTGTTGCCATTTCTCTCTAACCTAAACTAAGTTATCATTAACATCACTTGAAGTCGTTAAAACAGAAGTTGTTACGCTTTACCTAACCGACTAACTGGCGGATACATCTTTTTTTGTTGTGTCCCCCAGTTGTTACTGTTGTTGTAACAGTAGTTGGTCGGTTAGCTACATTTGTAGATGATCGGCCAGAAAAGAACGAAAAAAGAACCAAACACATAACAAGAAAAAGAAACAGAATGGTATGTTGACTCAGTTTAGTGTTGGAATAGTTTCGAAAACAAGTTAAGGATATTTAAGACTTTTTGCTCAAACCAAGTCGAAGTGGTGGTGGTAGATTTTTTTCTCTCTCGGAAAAAGGAAACATAGTTTTTTCTTGTTGATGTTGCTATAATAAAAGTTATAGCAACTTTAAACATAAGGCGGAAGAAGAATATTAATAACTAAAGTTTGAAAAAAACAGGAGTGGAAAAATAACTAAAAACAAGAAAAGAGATTATTATTTGGGGGGGAGAAAGGAAGGAAAACGAAAGGAAAGATGAAAACTATAAAAATTGAAAAAAAAAAAAACAAAAATAGAGAAAAGTTTGCTACTATAACAACATAAGTAGACACATAATTATTTAATCACTTGTAGAGTTGTGATACAATTTTGTAATACAGCAAATTAAAAAAAAAGCAGACAGAAGATATAAATAAAGTTTTGAGTGCTTAAAAAATATTCTTTAAAAAATCCATGCATTGTGTTGACCCTTGAAAAAATATTCTTTAAAAAATCCACGCCTTGTATTGACCCTTGAAAAAATATTCTTTAAAAAATCCACGCCTTGTATTGACCCTTGAAAAAATATTCTTTAAAAAATCCATGCCTTGGATAGACCCTTGAAAAAATATTCTTTAAAAAATCCACGCCTTGTGTGGATGGATCCTTGAAAAAATATTCTTTAAAAAATCCACGCCTTGTATTGACCCTTGAAAAAATATTCATTAAAAAATCCATGCCTTGGATAGACCATTGAAAAAATTATCTTTAAAAAATCCACGCCTTGGATAGACCCTGAAAAAATTATCTTTAAAAATTCCACTCCTTGTGTTGACCCTTGAAAAAATATTCTTTAAAAAATCCACGCCTTGTATTGACCCTTGAAAAAATATTCTTTAAAAAATCCACGCCTTGTATTGACCCTTGAAAAAATATTCTTTAAAAAATCCATGCCTTGGATAGACCCTTGAAAAAATATTCTTTAAAAAATCCACGCCTTGTGTGGATGGATCCTTGAAAAAATATTCTTTAAAAAATCCACGCCTTGTATTGACCCTTGAAAAAATATTCATTAAAAAATCCATGCCTTGGATAGACCATTGAAAAAATTATCTTTAAAAAATCCACGCCTTGGATAGACCCTGAAAAAATTATCTTTAAAAATTCCACTCCTTGTGTTGACCCTTGAAAAAATATTCTTTAAAAAATCCACGCCTTGGATGGACCCTTGAAAAAATATTCTTTAAAAAATCCACGCCTTGTGTTGACCCTTGCAAAAATAGTATTTAAACTAGTGAGCGGAGCAGTATAGTCGGACGGGGCCGACCATACGATACCCTACACAACATACTGGGCAATATTTCGTGATATTTGCATCCTCTTGCCCGATTAGAGGTAAACAGCCCCTTTTCCTTACACTGACATATTTCCGAATATTACGAGTATTCAGTACAGCTATTGTCCAGATTCCTTTCACAGTGGGTTGTTTTGTGATGTTCGGCTTTCATTTGTGGTCTGTAGATCGACTCGAAAATAACACAAAAATTAGGTTTTCGATCCACTTCATTCCAAAATTATTATCTGATCATCACTGAAAATTATAGGCGTTGTCCTTGACCTTAACTGGAACCTCATGGAACATTTCAAAGCGATCAGTGCTATAGTTCCGCTCTCTAGGGTGATAATGAGTTACTATATAATATACGAATACGGAGATACCTTTAAAAATTTAGGTGTAACTCCCACATCCGAGCACATACAACAATATAATTGGTATTAGTTTAAAGGTCAACCACAACTCTTGGATATAATATCAACTTCTCGGGCCTATGTCCTTCAGGGGTAAATATATACGCTATAGAATACAAACTTTATCATTTTTCACACAAAAGTCAGGGTCCATTTGACCCGCTATATATTGACAGATCTTTATCAGAACAGGCATGCTTATTCTTTGGCCCGATCCCCTTCTCCATGAAAAATTTCACGATGTTCGGGCCATTATTGTGGCCTCTGGAGCGACCATAAAAAACGAAAAAACAAAAATTTAGTATTTGGTCCATTTCAACCCCTAAATATTAACCGATCTTTCCCAAAAACAATAGGGGTCTTCATTGACCAGAACACATCCTACATGCAAAATTTCGTGAAGATTGGTCCATAACTGTGGCCTGTATCGTCTTTACAAATTATAATGGACAGAAGGACGGACGGACACGCATTTCTAGATCGACTCAGCTAGTCGAGATATGACGATCGGTATACTTAAAGGTGGATCTAGGACCAATATTTCGCGGCGTTACAAACTTTTGGGGCTGCACAAAGCTATAATACCCTGACTACACAGTTGTGTAGGCTATAAAAGTCCACGCCTATTGTAGCTCCATGAAAAACTATGTTTCAAAAATCCCTGCCTAAAAGTATGCAACACTTTTAACCAACATACACGCGTCTATACCTTTATTACCCTCAAATTAAAAATGTTCGCTATTCAATTATTGCTGCATTTCAAAAATGGAATGCATATAAAAAATTGTACAAATGTAAATTAAACATTATTATTATAGCAGTTATTGTAGTTGTTTTTTAAGGCAACGCATAAACAATAATTAACATCAGTTGGAAGGTGGCAGACAGACACCCAGCCAATTCATGGACCATCATCAGTAGATATGATAAAAAATAATCATAATAAAAAAAATACAAATTGCAAATAAACTGTAAATAAGCAACAAAACAATTAAAATAACTGAAAACAGTTAAAAAATACAATAACAACAAAAACAAAACAAAAAACCAACAACAATGAAATAAATGAATGCATTAAACTACCAACTATATCAACAATTATAAAAATAATAATTAAGTTGGTTGCAGGGTAGCTGCTGCTGATGTTTGGTTAATGAAGAAGTCAACAGAAATGAAAAATCAAATTAATGTTAGCGCCTGAAAGTATGTCAGCCAGCCAGCCACCAACATCATTGTAAATATGCTGTATGTAGATGTTAACGAACCTAACTAGACTTACAATGTACGTGATGTTACGTTGTTGAATTGATTTATGAGGGTGTGTGTGTGTGCGTGGGTGTATAAGAGTGTGAGTGCGTACGTGTGTATTTGGATTTATGTTTATCATTATTATAAGCTGAATGTAACCACAGATGGAACTTAATTTGGAACTAAATGAAAGTTAGGGGGAAAGTTGGACCCTTCATAGACTGACAACAATAAGAAATTGAAAAAAGGAACAAGGGTTCACTGAAAAAAATATGTTTAAAAAATCCACGCCAATTGGCGTGGGCGGAGCAGTATAGTCGGACGGGGCCGACCATACGATACCCTACACAACTACCATTGAACTCTGAACTGTCTGCAGATTCTTATTCCGAGCCTGGGTAATATATTTCATGATAGTTGCACCGTCTTGTCCGATAAGAGGTAAACAGCTCCTCTTCCTTACACTGACATATCATCCGAATATTACTAATATTCAGTACAGTCCTTCTAAGTACTTATCCATATTCCGTTCACCGTGGGTTGCGTTGTGATGTTCGGCTTTATAATTGTGGCCTATAGATGGACTCGAAATAAAAAAAAAAAAAAAAAAAAAAAACGAAAAAAACACTGGTCCCTATGGCATCTTTTGATTGTTGTCCGGCGTCTTAGCGTTCAAAGCCACCTCCTTATCTTCTTAAGGTTGCACAATATGCAGTTGTATACCATTGAAGAAAAAAGTATTGTAGTCTGTATGGGACAAAAGTCCGACACTACAAGAAAAATTTGATCTGAAAAGTAATGTTCTGGTGTGATGCTAAATGTCCGAACCTTGACACGTTTGAATTTAATTCGTAGATGCAATTTCGCAACAATATTCGACATAAATACAACTTATCATCAAGTAAAGACATTTGTAAGCCACATTGTCCAATATGCCTGATGAGCATCACCGTTGTCCTTGACCATAACTGGAACCTCAGGGAAAATTTCAAAGCGATTATCGCTATATTTCCGCCCTCTGGTGTGGTAATGGTTTACTAAATAATATCTGAATACGTAAGCACCTGTAAATATTTGAATGTCACTCCCACATCCAAGCACATACGACAATATAATTGGTATCAATTTAAAGGTGAACCACTCCTCTTGGATATACTGTCAACTTCTCGGGTCTATGTTCTTCAGGGGTAAATATATATGCCATAGAATACAAATTTTGTCATTTTTAACACAAAAGTCAGGGTCCATTTGAACCGCTAAATATTGACCAATCTTTATCAAAACAGGCATGCTTATTCTTTGGCCCGATCCCTTTCTCGATGTAAAAATTCGCGATGTTCGGACCATAATTGCGGACCATCTGAAGCGACCAGAAAAACCGATAAAAATTTAGTATTTGGTCCATTTCATCGCCTAAATCTTAACCGATCTTTACCAAAAACAATCGGAGTCTTCATTGGCCAGAACCCATCCTACGTGCAAAATTTCGTGAAGATTGGTCCATAACTGTGGCCTATATCGTGTTTACAAATTATAATAGACAGACGGAAGGACGGACCGACACACATGTCTAGATCGACTCAGCTAGTCGAGATATGACGATCATTATACTTAAAGGTGGGTCTAGGACCAATATTTCTCGGAGTTACAAACTCTTGGGGCTGTACAAAGCTATAATACCACGCCTCTTTTAGGTGTTGAAAAAATATTCTCTAAAAATTCCACTCCTCTTTTAGGGGTTGAAAAAATATTCTTTAAAAAAATCTACGTATTCCAGTGTAAACCACCTAGGCAAGATGAAGTCAGAATAGCAATCAATCGGCTAAAGAATAATAAAGCAGGAGGTGCCTATGGGTTACAAGCCGAACTATTCAAGACTGGTGGTCAGATGCTGGTAAGGAGCATGCACCAGCTGATTAGTACAATTTGGCTAGAGGAATGCATGTCCAATGATTGAAACCTCAGCATCCTGTGTGCCGTGCACAAAAAAGAGACAAGACGATATGTGCCAACTATAGAGGAATACATCTCCTTCCCATCGCATATAAAGTGCTACCCAGCGTACTGTGTGAACGACTGAAGCCAATGGTCAGTGACATTATTGGGCCATACCAATGTGGCTTCAGACCTGGCAAATCCACCATTGACCACATTTCACTCTGCGCCAAATCCTCGAGAAAAACCCACGAAAAACACATCGACACATTCCACCTATTCGTCGACTATAAAGCCACATTCGACAGCCCTATCCGTTCAGAGATGTATAAAACCATGTCTGCGTTTGGCATTCCTGCAAAATTAATTCGGCTATGCAGGATAACTTTGACAGGCACAAGATCAGCAGTCGGAAAGGACCTCTCGAAGCCCTTTAATACCGAACGAGGATTCAGACAAGGTATTAGTTTGTCGTGTGACCTTTTTAACATCCCGCTGGAAAATGTCATACGAGAGGCAAAAGTGAACAGAAATTGCACTCTGTACACCAAACAATACATGTTAATCGCCTACGCCGATGACATCGACATAATGGGTAGAACAATGAGAGCGGTAACAGCCACCTTTGAACAAATTGAGAAGGAGTCTGCCAAAGTGGATCTGGCAGTGAACGGCGAGAAAACCAAGCTGATGGTATCAAAGCGCAAGACGCGTCCAATAGACTCAGGCCAACTGTGGAACTTGAGAACTACAGCTTCGAGGTAGTCAAAGATTGTATATACCTTGGTACCGCCATAAACAAAACGAATGGCATCAGTTTTGAAATTCGGAGAAGGATAGTGATGGCCAACCGATGCTACTATGATCTTAGCAAACAACTCTAAAGCAAGGCCACCTCCCGCCAGACCAAACTCACACTCTGGAAGACGCTGACCCGTGCTGTTATACGGATCTGAAGCATGGGTACTTACGCACGCAGATGAGGCAGCACTTTGAGTGTTTGAGAGAAAATTTC